>NW_025407951.1:235671-250716 GCF_008403515.1 Naegleria fowleri
TTCTGCACTCTCATCATCATCCAGAACGAGTCACTCGAATTCTCACCGCAAGTGGTTCTCGTCCGAAAAAAATAGTATTAATTGTTCCTTTCAACTGTACACCCATGCCCTTTCAAATTCATTTGAACAGTTGGGGTGAATGGCTCGAGTTCATTCATGACCGAATCGGAAAGGAACATGAAATCACTCAACAACACTTGAGGCGTTTCAAGAACAATAAATTGTGGTGTCCGAGACATCGAGATCGAACACAATTCAATGCGTATTTGACTCAAAATATGCACTCCACGGTTGCTCGAAAAACATTACCCATTCCCAAAGTAAGTATCAACACTGTTGTTGTTGTTTGAAATCCATTGCGATGAATCCATGTAATGATACATTCTATATGATGCGTGGAATGATTGGATGATTAGAATACCAAAAAATTGAAATATGGTTCAGGCTTTGATTATGATGCCGCTGAGAATGATACCAAAACTCCTTTGGCAAGATTGTGGATCATGAAGGATTTGATTCAAAATTCAAATTCAGGTAGGTTTGTGATTTTTAATGTTCATGATGAATGATTCATCGAATCAGAACAACAGACTACCGAGACCACCCAATCAAATCACCAAATCAGACATCTGATAAACTCGAAACAAATGATGACAAAATTAATTCTCTTTGCAAATTAATAAGAGAAAACTTTGATGATGAATTAAAGTTTAGGGTCGTTCGTATGATTCCAACTTTCAGTCAACAGAAAGCAACAGAAACGAAGGATTATGACTTGTATTTCTCTTCAGAAAAGACAAAAAATAACGAAGGAATAATGACTGAAGTTCAAGACCAACCAATTCTGACCTATCATAAGTATAGAATTCTTTCCAAGTACTTTAAATGGAAAATGGAAAAACACATGTTACACCATTTGGACAACCTTGATCTAAACAGGATTTTTCCATCAGGTATATCGATATACAACAGCATCAACTTGTGTGATACTACAATTTATTCCAAACTCGCATATCTTCTTTGTTTTACCAATGCCAAAAAGCAATATTTATGCGACAATAATAGAATCCCATATAACATATACAGTGCTTATCATGTGGTACTTAGATCTATTACGAAATGCATGTATTTTTACTGGCTGGAAAGTCAAGATGTAAATAATCGTTTTTTTAGCTTGACTGAGGATTTGCAAGATGATGTTGATAGTGATGACGTTTTTACATCTGATAAAGGGACATGTCTAGAAGTTGATGAAGAGAGTCTTATGAATTCTGTGTCACACAACGTAATAGAGTATCGAAAAATGTTTATTTCTTCTGATAGCTCCTCAATCTTTAAGAAAATTGATAAATTTAGAAATTTAGAGGGTAAGTTTATCCATTCTCTCTAATTATTCATAATTTTGTTGGGTTGTTCACTTTTCTAATAGATGGAGATCGAGAAATGCATGCTATATTTGAAAACAATAATTTGGAAATAATTGATCCAACAAAGATCTGTGCACACTTTGAAAAAGTTGGAATGGCAGTAGCGACAGAATTTGATTATTCTGCTTTGTCATCATTTGGAGTTCCCAATTTTCAAGCCTATCCAACGTCAAGAAACTGCTTCTATTTGAATAGTATATTTAGAATTGAGTTGAAAAAAGTTCTACCTTCTTTATTTAGTGACTTTTTCGATGATACCAAGGTGCTATTCAAAGTAATCACATTTGGAAACTTGTCATTGTATCCAATTACCACCTTGCTATTGCATATCATTTTAGAAAATGGAAAGACAGTGCCAAAAGATTTGAGTCAAGAAGATTTACTGAACAAACCTTCAGCTGGGGTTGACGAACGTATAACCTTGAATTTTGTGAACTTTAAAGCTGAAGATTTGAGCATGGTATTGACCAACGATAGGCGTCCCCGTAGAAACCCAATACCGAATTTAGTTACACCATTTTCTCTGTTAACCAATTCTAATTCCCTGACCTCACTTTATTCAAATAGTATGAAAGAACAGATTTTGAAGTATGTGGCGACTGGAGTCGAAACAATTAACTTGTGGAACTATGAAATAAGGTACAAATCCATTGGCCAAGAATTGTTGCTCTTACAAATTTTCTTTCCTCAATTGCATGACATTAATATCCTGCTCAATCAACGCTCGAATGAATACGATCGGTTAGGTCCTGTTGCCAATACGCTGATAGATCTTAATGCACAAACCATTCGTGATTTATGGCATAATAGGAACGATATTTCATATGAAAAGATTAACATATTGATCGAAGAACGCAAGCCCTTAATTTTGGATCTCAAGAATTCACCCACCTTTACGATTCCGCAGCCAAACGATGAAGATCCTTTACTTGAGAATGTACTTTTTTCAAATAACTCTGCAGCAACAATTGAAACAACAGAACGAAATGAAAAGGAACTTACTCTTAGAGTTATGCACATTGCTCAATTGAAGTGGGACCAACTGCAACATTTCGTACAAACTACTGGTCTTTACATCAACAGTATTATTGCACTATTGATCTATCAAAAACAAGTTCCGATGGCTGTAAAAAAGGACCTTTTAACTAAAGCTCTTCATGAGATTTCAATACCTATCAAAGATCTCATTTCAACTAAAAGCGGGAGCTATGCTGAAGGTGCGCGAATCATAGAGGAGTACTTGATATTCAAAGCAAATCAAAGAGGTGAAGGCCTATTGAATGTCACACAATTTAGCAAAGGACATAATTTTGGACAAAAATTGCTTTGCTTTATGTATTACGGATGGAATATATTCAAAAATAAGAAAGACCTTGAGAAATTATTCTTTATATTGCACCATAGTCCATACAGAACCGAAAGCTTGAAGGAATTAAAGAGTTTGCTGACTGCCAAAGTACTTTATGAAAATGGAAGCAGGCAATTATTTGTGAAATATTTAGCTCAACATATCGGCGGACAAATCAGAGAGGAAGAAATTGATGAAATTGTAACAGCTGTAGAATCTGGAAAACATCTCCCTCATTCAAACAATACTGACTACGAAGAATGCAAGAAAATATTAACTCTGTTTTTTACGTACCTAAGTAGACCAAAGCATGACAATTTATTCAAAGAACAAATGTTTCAACTCGATGCCAACAAGCAGTTTTTCATGATGTTGAGTGTCATTTCTCAAGGGGATATGGATAGTCTTGATGTCATTATGAATTTAGGTTATGAATTGGATTATTTTAGTGAATTATTTAACAAAACCTATACCACATACATTATCAAATCTCATCTAACACGTGAAGCAAAAACAAAGCAGTTATATCCTGAATCTATTGAGATGATCAGAGTTAAACAAATGCTGAAAAATATTTATCAGAAAGGATTGTCTTTGGATGAAACGTTTATGTCTTCCACTCTTGATGCGACTGTCTTTGAGGGTATATCAACGATCCAGGTTGACTTATTTTCCACAATGGTTCGCTCACCAAACGTGCCTTTAACAATTTTGCAACAAGTTTTAGAAAAAGGAATCAACAAGGATCAATTACTGTTTGCCGATGCTTACGGTAATACCTGCCTACATGCAGCATTGTTTAGTACTCTTGAGCATCCTTCCTTCTATCATGCGTTACTAACTAAACAACCCAGGTTGGTTAACATGGCCAATAGCGATTTAAACACTCCATTGCATATTGCATGTTACAAAATTGACTTATTGCCTGCCGTTGCTCGAGTACTTGTTGAGTACGGAGCAAAATTGGATGCATTGAATTGTCAAGGGCTAACACCATACGAAATTGCAAGTCATACGGTGATGGCTAATTTGGCTAGCTCTCATCACCTTGTCCAAGAGTTGTCTTGGTTAAAGCCAAATGTGTCAAACTTCAACAAGAGGGAAATATTCCAACGAATGATTGCAGAAAAGAGTATCAGATAACTCTAATTTTTTTTTATACAAGTGGGCGTGATAAATTCAGAATGGTTTTCAGGCTGTTGATAGTGAGAACATTGCTTTCTTCCAGCAATTGACGTAATTGGGTACCTTGATTTCTTTCCTCTAATGCCAAAAACAAGTTGTGATGTGTGGAAAGTCCTGAAATAGTTGCAAGATCGACAACGCTATTTTCTTCGTCGTTAGTTACTGGTTGCTCATTTGAAATAAATCCACACTTTTCTTTTTGGTATTTGAGGAGGTCCCAATTTGCGTCCAGGTCGGCATTGAACTTGTTTTCATACCTTATTTCTACCAAATCTAGCTCATCGATATCCTCACAAGGCTTTAGATTTGATTGATCGACCAAAGATTTGTGTACTCTCATTACTCCAAATTCTCGCTTCACTGATGGATGATAATTCCATACAGGAGCTGGCTACCGAAGTCATCAAACAAACTAAGGATATTCCCTCATATGCATTTTTCTCCATGTCCATGGCTTTAACAGCTTTAGCACTTGATGGATCTTCGTCATATCTAAATATCAAATTAATTCCTGCTTTGGCCAAATCAGACAGCAGCTTTGCAGGATTGGACCAGTTGATGGTGAGTTGTTCCAGCTCTGGTTTGGAGGGGGAAATTAATCTACACTTATCTTTATGTATCAATATGACAATGTCATCTAGCGAAGATGTGCCCTCACCTATTTTTGGTGTTGCTTGAAAAACACAAATATCCTTTCCAATATGTGGTGCAGGGAACAGAACCCATTTATGAAAGCTCTTGTCAATATTATTATCCTTATGTTAATCATTCAGTTCAATTCAACCGTTCTGAAATTATATTTGATACTTACATATACAACTGCTAAGGGACAAGTCAAGTGAGTAGTCATGAAGGTAATCAAGCCAGTTTCTGGCTCGTATGAGGAATTGGTTATTCCTTCACGAGACCATATTTTTTCTTTCTCATTCCACCATGCTACTTGAGGCTTGTCAGATCTGATGAGACAGCCATGAGGAGCTGGTATGGTGACTTTAGCAGGTGGTGGACCCTCAACTTCTTGGTTTTCATTATTCGTGACCGTATATGGTTTTCGTTTGATATGATGTGAAAGTTCTGTGATTTGTCGAATTTTCCAATCCTCACACGTATGAACTAGTGGAGGAATGTGCAAGAAATCAATCAAATATATTCCTCCTATCACAGTCACATCTTGAATATTCGGCGATGTGGATGAAAATATATCTTCAGACAAATGTACCACTCGGAGAGCAATCTCTTGATATCCCATTCCCTTTAGAGCTAGCTCCACATTCACCTTCATTTTATCAAAATCTACATAACGGATTCTGATTTGATGAACGTTGAGATCTTTTCTAACATTTCGACACTCCTGTACTTACAAATTTTTTGAAATATTTGTCCAGATACCATATTCAATACCTTTCTCTACCTTTTGAAATTGATCGTGGTCTGAACTCAAAAATTTATCAAAATATTGCATGATATGAGCAGTAGCATCATCTAAGGTTGCCAAGATGCATTCTGAGATTTGAGTTAAATATTTTTGGCAATGGGCCTGGATCGTTTTGTTTGACTGAGCTAAGGATTCAACAAAAATGTATTCCAACTCTCTGTACACTTTTGCTCCTTCCTTAATGAGTCCAAAATCTTCATTCAGATTTCTAGTTTCTTTTCTTAGTGACATTTCATTAATATCTTTCCATGAGGAAACAAAATTATTCATATCAACATCGTCATCCAGTTTCGGAAGATTATCACACTCGACAAATTTTTTCCATTCATCTTCTTCCTTTGCAATAGAAAGAAGAGATTTCAGTTTGTCCCGATGAGATGGCATTACTTCGGACTCAAATGCTCCCTTTTCTTCATTCAACCTTTTTCGCTCTTCTTCTGCTCTTCTTCTTCTCTCCTCCATTAACTTTCGTTCTTCCTCCTCTTGTCTTTTCCGTTCTTCCTCTTCCTCCTTTCTTTTCTTCTCTTCTTCCTCTTTCTTTAGTCTTTCCTCTTCCTCCTTCTTTTTTTTGCTCCAATAATTTTCTTTGTTTTGCTGTCATCTTCTCTCCCTTTGCCGATGGAGGTTTTGATGCAGAGCTTGACGATGTCATTCTCTTTGTAGGAGAAGTAGAGCTGCTACTCGTTGTTGGTTTGGTGCTTCCAGGCATTTTTTTTGATCGAGTTTTGTTTGAACGAGAGAAAAATCGTAAACTTTTGGTGGTTTGAGGAGAAACATGTTGTTGTATGAGAATAGAGATGAATGGATCAATCCTATATTCCGTGTTCTGAATATACTCATCATCATCATTGGATTTCATGATAGTTCATTGTTGGTACTTTTTCGCATTCATCAATGAACACAAAGACCATGCAGTAACAGAAGGGAATCCTTTCCACTGATGATGAATCGTGATGATGGATGCTTTTGGACTATAATAACAAACCGCAACAACTGCCTTAATCGGACAATTCGTTAAAAAAAATCACACTAATTACTGGCTGAATCGATTCAGTGGTGGTTGGCATAGATCTCCTACGAGAGTGAGTGGTTGTTGTTGTTGTTGTTGTTGTTGTTGAAGGATCAGTAATTGAACGTGCGTGATCATTCCGAACGCGCTTCGTCGTTCAATACGTATTTCCATCCTTTTAAGTTCGGAAACCACTCGAGTGATGAGTACATCCAGTACTACTGGTAGCAACACTAGAAATGCCTCCTATGACAGCCCTTCCAAGACAAGGCTTAATATTCTTGAAGCCTTGATGTCTCATGGAGGTGATGGAGGCAGTTACTCATCGGAGAGTCAGAATCAGGCAGTGGCAATCAAGACACAAGTGTCTAATGCCCTTAATTCAGATCCGTCTTCTCCGAACAGTCCAAGGAAAGAATTTGAGAGAAGGCGACGAAAGGTCACTCTTGCTCCTTCATCTCCTTTATTCCAAAAGAACGAAGAGTTGAACACATTGCTCACAACCATCAACAAAACGAATGATATATCGATCACGCTGGACGATTCCAAACAAATCCTAAAAATCGATAATGATGTCTATGTCAAAATGGAATACGCTAATGCTCAAGTTGAGGATTTGATGAGGCAGTTTTCTAAAGCCAAGCAAGAGTTCAAGGAAGGTACACAAAGACTGCAAATGGAATTTGAGAAAATGGACAAAGAAAAGATGGAACAAATTGCAGCGTTTACTGAGGACTTTAACGTAAAATATTCTTCAATGCAGAAAAGATATCAAGACGCTCTTTCAAAAAAGTATAAAGACAAAATAGAGGAGCTTGCACAGAAGATTGAGAACTATACCAAAGAACGTGATAGCTTGAAATCAAAACTCGAACAAGAGACAAAAAAATACTATGACGACATGCACAAGTTTATGTCACAATATCAAGCACAGGTTGACGAAATAAGGCAGAAGTGTGAAAAAGAATATGCAATGTCTGTTCAAGCATGTAAAAAGAATTATGAATCCGACTTGAAAAAGGCTGTTGAGAAATTTAACTCTCAAGAGAAAGAGTACTTTGCCAAGTACGCAATTCACAAGAAATTATTTTTTGGACTATTAACGTATTTAAGAGAAGTGAAGGATTCTAACGCAAAATTGGAGGTAGAGCTGCAAAAACAACTAACGAAACTTGAAAGTGTAAATAAGAAGGCAAGAAAAACGGAGAATGATTTACTCAACCAAATTTCTGATTTGCATAAATCCATTGAGCAAGGAAAGAAATTTGTGACATCTAAGTGTATTAATACAGATCTGACATTGCAAGAAATGGATAAGCAAGACCAACAACACCGCATGATTGTACAGGAAAGTGCTTGTAAAATAGAGACTCTTCAGGAGGAATTGGCAAAATGTAAAATAGAAATTGTATCATATAGAGATGAAATTGGTACTTGCAAAGAAAAGTATCAACAAAGGGAAAGATCTCTAAACGATTTGCGAAAACAAATAGAGGTCCTTTCATCTCGAGAAAGTGACTTACAAAAACTGTTACAAGAGGAAAAGGAAAAACGGGAAAAAATCCAAGGTTTGCTCGATGAAGCGCCTACAAGAGAAAACCTCAATAACTTATTGAAAACGGTTAAAGAAAGAGAAGAAGAGGTCGTTCAGTTAAAAGCTTCCCTTGTTGAAAGGGATCAAACGATAACGAACTTCGAATCTAAACTCGAACAACTACGACTCAATAATTCTGAGAAGGTTGTGCTTACAAGTGACACTTTAGAACTGATATCAACCCTAAAAAGCCAGGTAGAGTTGGCCACAAAAGAAAAGGAACGCTTGTCTAATGAGAATACGATTCTTTTAAGAGAGCTAGATCTAGCTAAAATTGACCTGGCTCAAAAAGCAAGTGAAATACAAGAAATTCAAGAAAGGCAATTTGAAAAAGAAAAGGAAGGCGAGCGATTGAAAATGATCCATAAAGAGGAATTGGAGAAGATGAAACAAGAATCAGAAAAGAAAAATGAACACTTTCAAACTGTGGTTAAGGAATTCCAAAGCAAGATGAACGAGCAACAAACTAGGATCTCAACATTAATGGATGAGCTTGATCAACAAAGGATTGTTGCTCTCACAATTGAACAAAGAAATAAGGAAAGAGAAAACGAGCTGGCATATTTGACATCATCACTTGACCAATCAAAAGAAGCCCAGGAAAAGTTACATGAGCAATTACAAGCAAGTAACAACAAACTCCAAAACATTTTAATTCATTTCGAAGTAGAGCGACGAAACTTTGAACAAGAATATCAAGACCTGTCATCACAGAACAGAGCGTTAATGGTTGAGTTGGAGGAAAAAGATCAAAAAATACGAACATTACAAAATGAGGTTGCTTTACAAACATCCATAACAGAACAAAATGTGGACATGAACGACCTATCTCAAATGCAGAAGCTTATTACAAATCTTAACAGACAAATACGGACGTTGAGAGCTGAGGCTGACTTGAGGGATTCAGTTTACAGAGATGAACGAATTGAAATGAAAGAAAAGGCTTCAAAACTTGAAAAAGAAGTTTCTTTGTACAAAGACAAATATCAAACTCTCCTCACAAATTCACAATTCAACAACATTGGTAACAATAACACTTCCCTACTTGAGGAGAATACCAAATTGTCAATAGAAAACAAGAAATTAATTTATGCAAACAGAACTCTGATTGCTAAAATTGCAGGAATGAATGGTGATGCTTCGCGCAACTGGGAGGAACTGTACAAACAAGAGCAGCAAAAAACAGAGAAACTTCTAGAACAATGCAAGAATTTCGTATTGAGAATATCACAATTAGAAGATGAAAATTCAAAATTGAAGAATGCCTGAAAGGAAGAAAGAAAAGATATTTTGATTAAGGGAAATATCAAGGCTCGATTTCCAAAAACTGTTGGATATCAGATAATATTTACTTTTCAAATGTTCCTTGCAATGACTCGTATCTCTCTAAATCCGCTACAGAAACAGATGGTGTAATGTTCTTGAACGCTTTCTCGAAATCGTCATGAGACACAACGATTTGATGTGACTGCTTTTGCGAAATGTCACCCTGAGAGGTGGCTCTGCTGACAGCATTCATGAATGCATCTGTGCAAATGGCATAAAAATCAGCGCCTGTTAAATTGAATCTGCTTTGTTCCAACAGCTTTTCAAAGTCAATATCATCCTTCAGATTAAATTTTCTTGTTAGAGCTTTCAATACTTTCAGCTGTTCTTCTCTAGATTTTGAAACTCCAAGATAAACCAAACGTTCAAATCTACCAGGCCGTAATAACGCAGGATCAATAAGGTCAGGTCTGTTGGTCGCACCAATCACAAACACTCCCTTGTTGGAGGTGTCATTATCTTCATCTCCACTGGCACTACCAATGTCATCCAACTCAGCAAGTAACTGAGAAACCACTCGATCCATCACACCTCCAGAGTCACCACTAGCTCCTCTGTTTGGAGCCAAGGCATCTAATTCGTCAAAGAAAATTACACACGGCTTACACTGTCGAGCTTTTTTCAAATACAAGTCTCACATTGCGTTCACTTTCTCCAACATACATGTTAATCAACTCAGGACCTTTCACACTCATAAAGTTCAGTTGACATTCGGTGGCTACAGCTTTTGCAAGCAATGTTTTACCACAACCTAAAGTTTTCATACATGTGTGATTAATATCCGTATACATCATCACATTATTGGATGTAAAAAATACTTACCAGGAGGTCCATAGAGCAACACGCCACTTCTTGATTTCAAATTATGAGATTGTAGTGGTGATTGAATGATATCCAAAATTTCTTGCTTTGCATGCTCCAAACCACCAATGTCCTGCCAATTGACTGTGGGAATAGACACATTGGTAGTGCTACTAACATTACTTCCACTCACAGATGCAGCATACTTTTTGTGCCATTTAAGTCCCCCTTGTATGATGTGCTTGTGTGAAAGAGTGGATAAATAAACATGAGGAGGTGGAGTATTTCCATTTTCTTTTGATGTGAGCTTGTTTTGTGTGTTCATTGATTCGATAACGGCTTGAGATTTTGAAATTTGGACAATTTTGTTGAGATCGTAAATGGAGCAACCACTTGTGAGCTTGACGATCTGTGAAGCAGAAATGTCAATATTACAAATACTGCCTTCTGTCATCATGTTTGTTGCTTGTCGAATGAATTGCTCTCTTGCATCTTCACTCAAATTTTTCCTTGCCTCAATTTTAGTAAGGAATAAATTCTTGAAAACTGGACTCAATAAATCTAACGAAGAAACACTAGGAATAAAAATTAATGGAAACGAATTATTCTTTGGCTTGAGGCATTGTTTCAGGCACTTCACAATTCTAATTTTTGAATGTTGTTTCACACTGGCTCCACCTCCGCTGTTACTTAGCTGATCAAATGCTTCAAAGTGCTTGACATAGAGTATACATGGAGTGCATTGTCTTGCTAGAGCAAAACACTGTGACAAATTTTGGGCAGTGATCGAGTCTGATTCATTAATAATTTCAAATGCGTTAATTTCAAGCAGATGAAATCCATACTTGGCACAAATTGAATGGATTGCAATGGTTTTACCAGATCCTTCCTCTCCATATAACAGAAAATGCTGTTGCACCAGACTCTTTTGTGCTGAATTACCTTGAGGAAATTGTTTGTAAATTGAAATGATAGGTTCAATATATCGCGACAGTTGTTTTGTAACGTTCAATTCATAGTAATCGGTTAATGGAATTTCAGAAGGAATGTAACCTCTCATAGGTTGAGCGTTCGTAATTAGAATGGTTTCAGAAGAAGATACAATAACTGAGTCATTGCAATCTTCATTATCCACTTCTACACTATCCACTCTGTAACAGGTATAGTCTGCATGTAAAGGATCAATTCTCTTGACTGTTTCTAATTGCGCAAGTACTTGAACTTGCATCGAGTCGTCAGATTTGATAAACGAAATGGTAGGGTTGTTGATCATAATTATCTCATTCTTTCTCAACACTCGCGATTGAGAAGAAAAATAAATATCGAGTTGTTTTTCAAAAAGCCGTTGTTCAATTCTTTGTTCCTCTTCTGTACCAGAAATAAGAGTAGTTCCAAAATGGTTTGGGCTTTGGATTGGTGTTAGAATAACCTTTGAAGCGGTCTTTGGTGCATTAACATTTGAGGTAAGTTGTATTTTGTTGGGTCTTCCAAGATTAAAATATAACATATTTGTCATAATTGCTCCTTCGTAAGGTAAATCTTCTCCATGAACAAGTGTTATGAGAACGGACTGTGAAGAATTAACTCGTCCCCACATTTTATCCATACAATTCAATTTTGCAAAATAGCTAGCACTAACTAATAGTAAGGAATGAGGATCTTCTTTGGAATGGGCATTGTAATTTGGTGAATAATTTCTCAGAATGCTTAAAAGATTGTTTGTGGTAACATGATGAAGTTGATCAATTTCAATAGATTTCTCAGTTTTGTTGGCAATAAAATCTGAAGAAAGAATATCATCAAAAGAGTCGTCATTGTTGTCTAGCATTATTCCTTCTAGCCCTGACAATGTATAAAGTTGTCGATTAATAGCCAAACCAGGTTCAGTGAGGATAATAAATTTTGTAATTTGGCTATCAATGATTCCTTGAAGTTGAAGTTTTGTGTCGACAATTTGAAATTCAATAGTTACATCGTCTCGGATAGAGAAAATATTGAATCTTGTAGACAAGGTTGACACCTGCTTTTTAACAAGCGACGGAAAATCAAATTCATTCTCTTCAATCCACTCTCGAATAAACGAAGAGTTCACATTTTCTGATGCAAGTGGCTGTACAATAACTTGCTTTAGAACAGGAACTGATGGCTTTTCAATCATTCGAATTTCTATCGATATTGGAAAATATATATTCAGTTCTTCCTTCACTTTCATAAAGTTTCTAATAAATTCTTCATCTACTGCAAAAGTTATTTCTTCATTTGGCCTATGACCGTCATCTAGTGATACTAATAATTTACGAACACGTTCCGATACCAATGCTTGCACAATAAATCGTTTGTTCACCATCAAAAAAACCTCCTTTCCTCCATGCTTGACCCCATTCACAACCTCACTTGTTCCCGATGATGAGCTGATGATGTTCAACAAGTCATGATCCAAAAATTGATGCCGAGCAGCAAGATTGAAACCAGAAAGTCGGACGAGATGAAGGCTTGCTTTCATTTTTTGTTTCGAAATTTAAAGGACTGAACTCAGTCTGAGTCAATGGAAAGTCATTGTTTCAAAATTCAACCAATGTCGCCGTATAATGGTATACCCAAGAGACGAACCATTCAGATGATGAATGGAAAGATTCCCGTCATCCATAATAGATGAATCCACCAAATTTATACATTCCATCCACTCTCCACTTTGTTTTCATTTCCATTCCTCTTCGAATGACTTGTTAATAAAAATAAAAGCCTTTGCCAGACTTTCCCAACAACAAAAACAAAACAATTTCGTATATTGGTTCAAGTCCAATTGACTCATCATCTTTTATTCTCTTTCCCTTTGATCTTGGCCCATCATGTTGTACGGCTGCGTTCCTCCTTCAACGGTTGTAAATACCCCTTCCAGCGGTTACCACATTTCCTTTGACTCGACTTCGGAGGAGTTTGATAACACTTTCCCAGTGGTTTTAATGAATAGAGTGAATCCTCAAAAACACCTCTCCACCATTCAAACATGTTCCCAAATTATGAAGAAGCACATGCAAAAGATTGATGATAATCATACCAAGCTTTTTCTCAAAACATTCCTCATCATCATGTTGGGATCCATTCTTTGTGTGGGTCTATCTTGCTTAATTTACTTTACAGCCTATGCTCATAATCCAGAAAACGGAGTATGGGTATGGATTGTCTTTCCATGTTCCTCGATCTTCATTGTTCTTGGAGTTGTGATTTGGTCCTTCAGAAGAATTGCCCACATCACTCAGGTCCATAAGGATTGCAAGAAGGAACTTTCAGAATATTTGCAAAGTGAGAATCAAAACTTTTACTTTTCACAAGGCATTCAATATGTTTTGAGATATGAAATTGCAGTGGTATCAAGTACCAGATATAATCATACATTCTCTTACAAGCATTTGCTAACAATGCCTATCATTGAAGTTTATGTGAATAATACCATTGTTCCAACTCAAACTTTCATCATGGCCACACCAATGGAAGGTTATCAATCTTCAGTCACTGGAGTGAATGCGACTGTCGTGACCCAACCACCAGTGGTGACCACCATGTATTCTCAACCTGTTCAACCAATGGATGAATACGCAAAGCAAAACAGACCTCTCTTGGCAAATGATGGCAACAACATTTAAATCGTTGATGTAGAGTCTGAGGACGATACTTGCTTTAAGAATTAAGGCAACGATGGTTGCGCTTCATAATTTGAAATATTTGTCACTTCAGACCGTTTAGCGACTTCCATCAAAGTTGCATACTTGCTTTCAGGTAGAATAAAACCATTACTAATCCAAACATAATTTGTCAATACCCTGCAGACATAGTCGCATGTCAAGCTCACACAAATCATTTGTTTTCCTGAAGTTGTGGTCAAGCATCGACTCTCTAACACCTTTTTCAAGAGGTGACTTTGAAAATTATTTGTGACATCCTGCTCTTGGCATATGATTTCAAACTGTCCATTCGGAGACTTTAATGCACCCTCTCTCAGATGGTTCAAATAGTCATTCATGAAGACTTTTTCAGCATCCTCAAATGAAACATTTGGCTCCAAAGGATGATATATGACCGTAATGACATCCCCGCTTTGAGGATTCAAAAACGATGCAGAAAATGGTCCTTTCTTTGAGTGTGCATCGACTGACACGACCATAAACTCCTTTGGAATGCAAGGTTTAAATACTTTTGAAAATGGCAGGTCTGAAATGAGTTTGAATTCATTTTCCGATCCCATGAGGGGCATTGTCCCGTGTGACGACGACAGTCCCTTGTTGGGATCATAACATTCAACCTTATAACGAATTTTAATCGATCCAGACTTGGCCTTCTTCAAAGGAAGTTCCACCGAGTAGGTTTTTCCTCTTTCGGTTTGGTCAGAATTCAATATAAGGGTTGCTTTGCCAAGGAAATCCTATTTTGAATAACATGCAAATTCGTGTGAATGTGATCATATTCAAAGATTGAAGTTAGAAATGAATGCATGGATGAATGAATTAACAAATTGTAACTACCAATGATTGAATGCATACATTACGAGAAAATCGATCATAGTCGTACACTTCAAAACCAATCGTGACAGGTCCTTTTTCATTCATAATATAATAAAACACAAAGGTATCATCCCAAATTGGATTTAACGTCTTTTTGATAATCTAAAGATCATTCATAGAGGTGAGTGTTTTCAAAAAGAATTTTTCAAAGCTTACTTTTGTTTTTTTCTCCAAATACTTGTTCAGAATGATTTTCACATAGGGATCGGAGAAACCATTGAAATCGGAAGCCACAAGATGTGAAGCACTCTCCACTGTGAGAATTAATCGGTCGTTTATGGTGAATTCGTGTGGTTGACTCATATTAAGATTACTATTTTTTTAAAAAGAGGTATTTCTTCATTTGTCTATTTAAAAAGAA